>NC_087366.1:65790730-65798596 GCF_030014295.1 Loxodonta africana | reverse complement strand
CCTAACCCTAACCCTAACCCTAACCCTAACCCTAACCCTAACCCTAACCCTAACCCTAACCCTAACCCTAACCCTAACCCTAACCCTAACCCTAACCCTAACCCTAACCCTAACCCTAACCCTAACCCTAACCCTAACCCTAACCCTAACCCTAACCTAACCCTAACCCTAACCCTAACCCTAACCCTAACCCTAACCCTAACCCTAACCCTAACCCTAACCCTAACCCTAACCCTAACCCTAACCCTAACCCTAACCCTAACCCTAACCCTAACCCTAACCCTAACCCTAACCCTAACCCTAACCCTAACCCTAACCCTAACCCTAACCCTAACCCTAACCCTAACCCTAACCCTAACCCTAACCCTAACCCTAACCCTAACCCTAACCCTAACCCTAACCCTAACCCTAACCCTAACCCTAACCCTAACCCTAACCCTAACCCTAACCCTAACCCTAACCCTAACCCTAACCCTAACCCTAACCCTAACCCTAACCCTAACCCTAACCCTAACCCTAACCCTAACCCTAACCCTAACCCTAACCCTAACCCTAACCCTAACCCTAACCCTAACCCTAACCCTAACCCTAACCCTAACCCTAACCCTAACCCTAACCCTAACCCTAACCCTAACCCTAACCCTAACCCTAACCCTAACCCTAACCCTAACCCTAACCCTAACCCTAACCCTAACCCTAACCCTAACCCTAACCCTAACCCTAACCCTAACCCTAACCCTAACCCTAACCCTAACCCTAACCCTAACCCTAACCCTAACCCTAACCCTAACCCTAACCCTAACCCTAACCCTAACCCTAACCCTAACCCTAACCCTAACCCTAACCCTAACCCTAACCCTAACCCTAACCCTAACCCTAACCCTAACCCTAACCCTAACCCTAACCCTAACCCTAACCCTAACCCTAACCCTAACCCTAACCCTAACCCTAACCCTAACCCTAACCCTAACCCTAACCCTAACCCTAACCCTAACCCTAACCCTAACCCTAACCCTAACCCTAACCCTAACCCTAACCCTAACCCTAACCCTAACCCTAACCCTAACCCTAACCCTAACCCTAACCCTAACCCTAACCCTAACCCTAACCCTAACCCTAACCCTAACCCTAACCCTAACCCTAACCCTAACCCTAACCCTAACCCTAACCCTAACCCTAACCCTAACCCTAACCCTAACCCTAACCCTAACCCTAACCCTAACCCTAACCCTAACCCTAACCCTAACCCTAACCCTAACCCTAACCCTAACCCTAACCCTAACCCTAACCCTAACCCTAACCCTAACCCTAACCCTAACCCTAACCCTAACCCTAACCCTAACCCTAACCCTAACCCTAACCCTAACCCTAACCCTAACCCTAACCCTAACCCTAACCCTAACCCTAACCCTAACCCTAACCCTAACCCTAACCCTAACCCTAACCCTAACCCTAACCCTAACCCTAACCCTAACCCTAACCCTAACCCTAACCCTAACCCTAACCCTAACCCTAACCCTAACCCTAACCCTAACCCTAACCCTAACCCTAACCCTAACCCTAACCCTAACCCTAACCCTAACCCTAACCCTAACCCTAACCCTAACCCTAACCCTAACCCTAACCCTAACCCTAACCCTAACCCTAACCCTAACCCTAACCCTAACCCTAACCCTAACCCTAACCCTAACCCTAACCCTAACCCTAACCCTAACCCTAACCCTAAACCCTAACCCTAACCCTAACCCTAACCCTAACCCTAACCCTAACCCTAACCCTAACCCTAACCCTAACCCTAACCCTAACCCTAACCCTAACCCTAACCCTAACCCTAACCCTAACCCTAACCCTAACCCTAACCCTAACCCTAACCCTAACCCTAACCCTAACCCTAACCCTAACCCTAACCCTAACCCTAACCCTAACCCTAACCCTAACCCTAACCCTAACCCTAACCCTAACCCTAACCCTAACCCTAACCCTAACCCTAACCCTAACCCTAACCCTAACCCTAACCCTAACCCTACCACCTAACCCTAACCCTAACCCTAACCCTAACCCTAACCCTAACCCTAACCCTAACCCTAACCCTAACCCTAACCCTAACCCTAACCCTAACCCTAACCCTAACCCTAACCCTAACCCTAACCCTAACCCTAACCCTAACCCTAACCCTAACCCTAACCCTAACCCTAACCCTAACCCTAACCCTAACCCTAACCCTAACCCTAACCCTAACCCTAACCCTAACCCTAACCCTAACCCTAACCCTAACCCTAACCCTAACCCTAACCCTAACCCTAACCCTAACCCTAACCCTAACCCTAACCCTAACCCTAACCCTAACCCTAACCCTAACCCTAACCCTAACCCTAACCCTAACCCTAACCCTAACCCTAACCCTAACCCTAACCCTAACCCTAACCCTAACCCTAACCCTAACCCTAACCCTAACCCTAACCCTAACCCTAACCCTAACCCTAACCCTAACCCTAACCCTAACCCTAACCCTAACCCTAACCCTAACCCTAACCCTAACCCTAACCCTAACCCTAACCCTAACCCTAACCCTAACCCTAACCCTAACCCTAACCCTAACCCTAACCCTAACCCTAACCCTAACCCTAACCCTAACCCTAACCCTAACCCTAACCCTAACCCTAACCCTAACCCTAACCCTAACCCTAACCCTAACCCTAACCCTAACCCTAACCCTAACCCTAACCCTAACCCTAACCCTAACCCTAACCCTAACCCTAACCCTAACCCTAACCCTAACCCTAACCCTAACCCTAACCCTAACCCTAACCCTAACCCTAACCCTAACCCTAACCCTAACCCTACCAACCCTAACCCTAACCCTAACCCTAACCCTAACCCTAACCCTAACCCTAACCCTAACCCTAACCCTAACCCTAACCCTAACCCTAACCCTAACCCTAACCCTAACCCTAACCCTAACCCTAACCCTAACCCTAACCCTAACCCTAACCCTAACCCTAACCCTAACCCTAACCCTAACCCTAACCCTAACCCTAACCCTAACCCTAACCCTAACCCTAACCCTAACCCTAACCCTAACCCTAACCCTAACCCTAACCCTAACCCTAACCCTAACCCTAACCCTAACCCTAACCCTAACCCTAACCCTAACCTAACCCTAACCCTAACCCTAACCCTAACCCTAACCCTAACCCTAACCCTAACCCTAACCCTAACCCTAACCCTAACCCTAACCCTAACCCTAACCCTAACCCTAACCCTAACCCTAACCCTAACCCTAACCCTAACCCTAACCCTAACCCTAACCCTAACCCTAACCCTAACCCTAACCCTAACCCTAACCCTAACCCTAACCCTAACCCTAACCCTAACCCTAACCCTAACCCTAACCCTAACCCTAACCCTAACCCTAACCCTAACCCTAACCCTAACCCTAACCCTAACCCTAACCCTAACCCTAACCCTAACCCTAACCCTAACCCTAACCCTAACCCTAACCCTAACCCTAACCCTAACCCTAACCCTAACCCTAACCCTAACCCTAACCCTAACCCTAACCCTAACCCTAACCCTAACCCTAACCCTAACCCTAACCCTAACCCTAACCCTAACCCTAACCCTAACCCTAACCCTAACCCTAACCCTAACCCTAACCCTAACCCTAACCCTAACCCTAACCCTAACCCTAACCCTAACCCTAACCCTAACCCTAACCCTAACCCTAACCCTAACCCTAACCCTAACCCTAACCCTAACCCTAACCCTAACCCTAACCCTAACCCTAACCCTAACCCTAACCCTAACCCTAACCCTAACCCTAACCCTAACCCTAACCCTAACCCTAACCCTAACCCTAACCCTAACCCTAACCCTAACCCTAACCCTAACCCTAACCCTAACCCTAACCCTAACCCTAACCCTAACCCTAACCCTAACCCTAACCCTAACCCTAACCCTAACCCTAACCCTAACCCTAACCCTAACCCTAACCCTAACCCTAACCCTAACCCTAACCCTAACCCTAACCCTAACCCTAACCCTAACCCTAACCCTAACCCTAACCCTAACCCTAACCCTAACCCTAACCCTAACCCTAACCCTAACCCTAACCCTAACCCTAACCCTAACCCTAACCCTAACCCTAACCCTAACCCTAACCCTAACCCTAACCCTAACCCTAACCCTAACCCTAACCCTAACCCTAACCCTAACCCTAACCCTAACCCTAACCCTAACCCTAACCCTAACCCTAACCCTAACCCTAACCCTAACCCTAACCCTAACCCTAACCCTAACCCTAACCCTAACCCTAACCCTAACCCTAACCCTAACCCTAACCCTAACCCTAACCCTAACCCTAACCCTAACCCTAACCCTAACCCTAACCCTAACCCTAACCCTAACCCTAACCCTAACCCTAACCCTAACCCTAACCCTAACCCTAACCCTAACCCTAACCCTAACCCTAACCCTAA
This sequence comes from Loxodonta africana, assembly GCF_030014295.1. NCBI lineage: Eukaryota > Metazoa > Chordata > Mammalia > Proboscidea > Elephantidae > Loxodonta > Loxodonta africana. The sequence continues at coordinate 65,794,118 of NC_087366.1, read as the reverse complement.
CCCTAACCCTAACCCTAACCCTAACCCTAACCCTAACCCTAACCCTAACCCTAACCCTAACCCTAACCCTAACCCTAACCCTAACCCTAACCCTAACCCTAACCCTAACCCTAACCCTAACCCTAACCCTAACCCTAACCCTAACCCTAACCCTAACCCTAACCCTAACCCTAACCCTAACCCTAACCCTAACCCTAACCCTAACCCTAACCCTAACCCTAACCCTAACCCTAACCCTAACCCTAACCCTAACCCTAACCCTAACCCTAACCCTAACCCTAACCCTAACCCTAACCCTAACCCTAACCCTAACCCTAACCCTAACCCTAACCCTAACCCTAACCCTAACCCTAACCCTAACCCTAACCCTAACCCTAACCCTAACCCTAACCCTAACCCTAACCCTAACCCTAACCCTAACCCTAACCCTAACCCTAACCCTAACCCTAACCCTAACCCTAACCCTAACCCTAACCCTAACCCTAACCCTAACCCTAACCCTAACCCTAACCCTAACCCTAACCCTAACCCTAACCCTAACCCTAACCCTAACCCTAACCCTAACCCTAACCCTAACCCTAACCCTAACCCTAACCCTAACCCTAACCCTAACCCTAACCCTAACCCTAACCCTAACCCTAACCCTAACCCTAACCCTAACCCTAACCCTAACCCTAACCCTAACCCTAACCCTAACCCTAACCCTAACCCTAACCCTAACCCTAACCCTAACCCTAACCCTAACCCTAACCCTAACCCTAACCCTAACCCTAACCCTAACCCTAACCCTAACCCTAACCCTAACCCTAACCCTAACCCTAACCCTAACCCTAACCCTAACCCTAACCCTAACCCTAACCCTAACCCTAACCCTAACCCTAACCCTAACCCTAACCCTAACCCTAACCCTAACCCTAACCCTAACCCTAACCCTAACCCTAACCCTAACCCTAACCCTAACCCTAACCCTAACCCTAACCCTAACCCTAACCCTAACCCTAACCCTAACCCTAACCCTAACCCTAACCCTAACCCTAACCCTAACCCTAACCCTAACCCTAACCCTAACCCTAACCCTAACCCTAACCCTAACCCTAACCCTAACCCTAACCCTAACCCTAACCCTAACCCTAACCCTAACCCTAACCCTAACCCTAACCCTAACCCTAACCCTAACCCTAACCCTAACCCTAACCCTAACCCTAACCCTAACCCTAACCCTAACCCTAACCCTAACCCTAACCCTAACCCTAACCCTAACCCTAACCCTAACCCTAACCCTAACCCTAACCCTAACCCTAACCCTAACCCTAACCCTAACCCTAACCCTAACCCTAACCCTAACCCTAACCCTAACCCTAACCCTAACCCTAACCCTAACCCTAACCCTAACCCTAACCCTAACCCTAACCCTAACCCTAACCCTAACCCTAACCCTAACCCTAACCCTAACCCTAACCCTAACCCTAACCCTAACCCTAACCCTAACCCTAACCCTAACCCTAACCCTAACCCTAACCCTAACCCTAACCCTAACCCTAACCCTAACCCTAACCCTAACCCTAACCCTAACCCTAACCCTAACCCTAACCCTAACCCTAACCCTAACCCTAACCCTAACCCTAACCCTAACCCTAACCCTAACCCTAACCCTAACCCTAACCCTAACCCTAACCCTAACCCTAACCCTAACCCTAACCCTAACCCTAACCCTAACCCTAACCCTAACCCTAACCCTAACCCTAACCCTAACCCTAACCCTAACCCTAACCCTAACCCTAACCCTAACCCTAACCCTAACCCTAACCCTAACCCTAACCCTAACCCTAACCCTAACCCTAACCCTAACCCTAACCCTAACCCTAACCCTAACCCTAACCCTAACCCTAACCCTAACCCTAACCCTAACCCTAACCCTAACCCTAACCCTAACCCTAACCCTAACCCTAACCCTAACCCTAACCCTAACCCTAACCCTAACCCTAACCCTAACCCTAACCCTAACCCTAACCCTAACCCTAACCCTAACCCTAACCCTAACCCTAACCCTAACCCTAACCCTAACCCTAACCCTAACCCTAACCCTAACCCTAACCCTAACCCTAACCCTAACCCTAACCCTAACCCTAACCCTAACCCTAACCCTAACCCTAACCCTAACCCTAACCCTAACCCTAACCCTAACCCTAACCCTAACCCTAACCCTAACCCTAACCCTAACCCTAACCCTAACCCTAACCCTAACCCTAACCCTAACCCTAACCCTAACCCTAACCCTAACCCTAACCCTAACCCTAACCCTAACCCTAACCCTAACCCTAACCCTAACCCTAACCCTAACCCTAACCCTAACCCTAACCCTAACCCTAACCCTAACCCTAACCCTAACCCTAACCCTAACCCTAACCCTAACCCTAACCCTAACCCTAACCCTAACCCTAACCCTAACCCTAACCCTAACCCTAACCCTAACCCTAACCCTAACCCTAACCCTAACCCTAACCCTAACCCTAACCCTAACCCTAACCCTAACCCTAACCCTAACCCTAACCCTAACCCTAACCCTAACCCTAACCCTAACCCTAACCCTAACCCTAACCCTAACCCTAACCCTAACCCTAACCCTAACCCTAACCCTAACCCTAACCCTAACCCTAACCCTAACCCTAACCCTAACCCTAACCCTAACCCTAACCCTAACCCTAACCCTAACCCTAACCCTAACCCTAACCCTAACCCTAACCCTAACCCTAACCCTAACCCTAACCCTAACCCTAACCCTAACCCTAACCCTAACCCTAACCCTAACCCTAACCCTAACCCTAACCCTAACCCTAACCCTAACCCTAACCCTAACCCTAACCCTAACCCTAACCCTAACCCTAACCCTAACCCTAACCCTAACCCTAACCCTAACCCTAACCCTAACCCTAACCCTAACCCTAACCCTAACCCTAACCCTAACCCTAACCCTAACCCTAACCCTAACCCTAACCCTAACCCTAACCCTAACCCTAACCCTAACCCTAACCCTAACCCTAACCCTAACCCTAACCCTAACCCTAACCCTAACCCTAACCCTAACCCTAACCCTAACCCTAACCCTAACCCTAACCCTAACCCTAACCCTAACCCTAACCCTAACCCTAACCCTAACCCTAACCCTAACCCTAACCCTAACCCTAACCCTAACCCTAACCCTAACCCTAACCCTAACCCTAACCCTAACCCTAACCCTAACCCTAACCCTAACCCTAACCCTAACCCTAACCCTAACCCTAACCCTAACCCTAACCCTAACCCTAACCCTAACCCTAACCCTAACCCTAACCCTAACCCTAACCCTAACCCTAACCCTAACCCTAACCCTAACCCTAACCCTAACCCT